>NC_056726.1:584887265-584934765 GCF_019279795.1 Protopterus annectens | reverse complement strand
GGCAATTCTGGGCAGAGTGCGGATGCTTCAAAGAGCACTTTTGCCTAACATCAAATATTGAAACAGTACTAATTTCATGAACTCTTATCTATCATACCCTGACCCATCATTATCCACAAACAATGCTACAGACTAACATGCAGACCTGTAGTCCTGTCAGATGGGCTCAGAATCTGTCCATATCTGCAGAAGTTTGAGGAACGGTGGATATGTATTGATACACCTGCATATGGGAGGAAGCCAACCTGTGCCCTTTATCTCAATACATATACATGTATTGATGGCTTATAAATGCAGTCATTGCGTATTATGACATAAAATAGTATACATAGGATAATATTACTGTCTCTGAGAATGGATAGGGTTTACTTGTGAATTCAAAAACACAAATAGCTCACCACTGAAAGCTTACTTTTTGTGTGTGCAGAGTCAGGCAACTATACCTAACAGTATAAGCACCTCACAGCACACAGCTATTAAGTACTTGTACCATACATAATTAATGAGCTTCACTGGCAAAGAAGGTTTTGAAATTGTGCCTGCATAAGTTCTTGAATATCAGCACATTAGTCAACTTATGTGAACAGTGCTCAGTGCAAATAGTTGCCATTGTATGCGTACATGTACAGCATGTGCTTGTGTCAGCCAATGAGCTGCTATCAAACTCATTACACCAGTTTTAATAGGTGACAATGCTATATTTCAAGATCATTCCCTTGTTGCCTGCAAACTGAGTGGCACTTCAGTGAGCAATTTTCTAAAGGCTTTCCACAACTTCTCATCAACAAGTTCAAGGAGGATGTCAGTTGAGAGGTGCTTGTGGCATATCTGAGCAGCAAACTGGATTGTTGAGGAAACAATGCAGATTTTGGTCATGTATGGCAACATGAGGCAAGGATGCAGAACTTTCCCTAGACTGATGTTTGAAAGTGGATTGCAAGGAGTTTTACATATGGACCAGGGTCTTCAGGACTGGCATGTAGGTCCACCACCATTATGATGACCTCCATCGCAGGGATTGGAACCAACTTCTGTAGTGGATCAGTGATGTCCGCAGACAGCCCTAGATCCCTACAGTAAGTGAAATAATCCATAACCTAACACCTTTTCTCTTTTATTTGCAGGTATTAAAATGTTATTGTGCATTAATGATGTGTGCTTCCACAGTATACCTGGTACATTCAGGCAACTGTGATGATTTATACATATTTAGAAAATTCTAGAGCACACACATTTATAATGTTTTGATTGTTTCTTAGTATCATGAGTTTTTGGTTGTGTTACCGGGTCTATATTATAACATCAAAGTTGTCTAACATCGAATGTTATAATATCGAACCCGTAATGTCAAACGCTGAAAACAGCGAAGGTGCAGGACATCGAATTCTTTCCCAGGGAAAGAATTCGGTAGGTCATTGCTGTGGCTTCACTGTTTTCAGCGTTCGATATATTGGAGCGTTACGGGTCGGGTTCAGGTAAGTGTGCGATTGTGTGTAGGTTAGGGATAGGGGGTGGGTTAGGTAAGTTAGGGTTAGGGAGCAGGTCAGGAAAGTGTGCGGTTGTGTGGACATTAGTGTTAGGGCGCGGGTTCAGGTATGCGTGTGACTGCATGTAGGTTAGGGTAAGGGGGTGGGTTACGTGAGTAAGGGTTAGGGTGCGGGTCAGGTAAGTGTGCGATTGTGTGTAGGTTAGGGTTAGGGGCGGGTTAGGTGAGTTAGGGTTAGGGCGCGGGTGAGTGTGCGATAGTGATGGACCTTAGGGTTAGGGTTGGGTTAAGGTAAGTGGATAGCTTGTACTGTATGCAAAGTTTAGTTTAGGTGTAGAATTTCAGTGTATGTGTGTGGATGGCTGTTTTTTTTGTGTGTGTGTGCTGTATGTATGTTTCTTGGAATAGCAAATTTTTTCCCTGGGAAAAAATTTGCTATTCTGACTGTTCGATGTTTTCACACTTCGGTGTTTAGGGTTTGATATAATAACATTCAATGTTAGAGAACTTTGATGTTATGATATAGACCCATGTTACCATCAGTAAGTGTGTTGTACTGTAGAATAAGCGTCAACATTATGGCAGTAGTGGAATTATGAGTGTGCATTCCAGTTATCCAGAGCTGAACAAAAGCTTAAGCACAGGTATGCATTATTTTATAACACAATATTCCTGCCTCGGTCAATGTGTGTTAATGATTTAACATATTGGTATGTAGTTAGAATATTTACTAGGACCTCAAAACATATGTTCTGTAGAGTAATTCAACAGGTTAATCACCAGAGCAGTGGTATGAGAAGCTGTGTGACTGTGGCTTGAATCCCACACAGGCTTTTTGTATTTTCTTGCACATGCAATGCATAGTATATCTACTATTATACTGTAGGATATACAGAAGCTCCTTTTATAGAATGTCTAGACATGTATTAGTGTCATTGTGAATAGACACCTACTGTTAGTAGGTTGGCAAGATTATTCCTTGTTATTCAGTTTAATATGAAGAATACTGTTGAACTGCATTATAGATGCACTTAACTTTGTAATATTGTTGTTAAATGTTTATCACTGTGTATGGACATACTCTAACTTAGTTATCCATTACAGATATGTGAGGATTGTGAGTGGGAAGGAAGTTTTAACTGTCTGGATAATGCAATTACACTTGTCTTACAGCAAATGTTAATATTAAATCATGCAGATGCAGTACAGCAGCAGAGGTAACTGTATATGTACAAGCATTTGTTATAATGTTGACTGCTGTATGTGTGGCTTTAATCCCCACGTTTGCCCTTTTTATTATTGTTCCATGATCTTCCTTTGTTATATCATATGATTCTATAGGATATGTGTAAAAGGCACATGTCTATATATGTTTGCATAACACAACACCTGCTTCATGTAGACTCCAAAGGACTATGCCTATTATCGTTATCCGTAAGCCCAAGTTACTTACATTAGCTGTATGATGTTAGGGCTTTGTAACAGGTATTTACCACGTGTCACATTTATGCATATAATGCCGTGTAACAACTTTGGGAAATGATATGTATAGATAGATATATGCTTACTCTCCACCCTATGCTCAGTCTATCTCCTATCCTCTTACGAGAAATCACTTGATACTCAATCCCTCCTTCCACATAAACACACCTCAGCATTTATCATTCCACTTATTTCTTATCCTTTTACTTCTTCTACCCCCAATTATCAACTACCTAAATTCCACAGACTTAGACATCTCAACTATGTCATAACAACTTATAACAAAAATAAAATTCTAACCTTACAAAGGCTCTACCTGGTAATCAAATGTAGTAATCCTACCCTTCAAGATGGTGATATCCACCCTAACCCTGGCCCTTCTCTCTCCCCCCCCCCCCCAGTATCTATGCCTACAACCAATAATAGCTTCTTAATTGGGTATCTTAATACCCAAAGCTTAAACAACAAAGTACCATACCTACATGCCCTCCTTCACACACACTCATTTGATATTCTGTGCCTCTCAGAGACCTGGCCAAAACCTAGCACTAAAGACACTGAGATTATTCCCCAAGGCTATAACATAGTAAGACTCGACCGTCCCAAAAGAAAAGGTGGTGGTGTTGCTATTCTTTTTAAAAACCATCTGAATATCACTACCCTTCCAGTCTTACCAACTCAAGATAGCAAGATAGAAGCCATCATTATCAAACTCCAATTAAATTCCAAAAAATCCATATATATCATCTGTATGTACCTGCCTCCTGGTAACAATATACCAATACTTGAAGATTATCTTAGTTGTGTATCAGCTACTTATCCACAGGAAACCATCATACTAGGAGACCTGAACATAGACTGGAATAGCATTAATGCAGAAAATCCTTCATCTCATATTAACCTTCACGGTTTCACCCAAACCATTACCTTGACTACTAGGCTCAATAAACACACTAATCGAGAAAGCATTTTAGACTGGATACTTATAAACAGACTAAAAACTAATTACAAAGTAGGAACCTTGCCAGACGATGTTAGTGACCACTCTTTAACTTTTATAACAAGAGAAAAAACTGACTGTCCAAATCCCCACATTACTAGAAAAATACGTACCATCAAACATTTTAATCCTGACCTATTTCAAGCTGAACTCAGTGCATGTAACTGGAACCCCTTAAAAACACTCCCTCTTGAAAATGCAGTACTACATTTTAACAAAATATTTTTATCCATTCTTGACATACATACACCGGAACGTACTATTAGAATGAAATCCAATACAGCCCCTTGGCTCTCCCATGAAACCAAAAAGCTTATTCTCACTAGGAATAAAGTCTGGGCTAGTTGGAGATCCCACAGAAATAATACAGATCTCCTACTCTTCCGACAGCATAGAAATCTAACTAAAAAAGCAGTTATAGCTGACAAAAAGAAATTCTATATTGAACTTCAACAAACCCATCTTAATAATTCTAAACTATTCTGGTCCTCAATCAATAAACTCCTCTCCCCAGGAACTTCCAAAACACCTTCCCCACTAAATGCAGACCCTGATACCCCACAACAGACTGCAGATGCTCTTAACTCTTTCTTCACAGAAACTATTCAAGCACTAGCTAAACAACGTAATGCCAACAACTTCTGTCCACTAAGTAACCTAACAAACTCCTCCTTTAACTTTTCACTACAACCTATCTCTACATCGTACATTCACAGACTTCTTCTCAAACTAAAACCATGCACCCCCTCTGCTGATAAGCTCCCTTCTCTTTTTCTTCAAAAAGCTGCTAAGGTTATTGCATATCCTATATCTATTCTTATAAATAGGACAATTAAAGAAGGAATCATCCCTGAAGTTTGGAAGGTCTCTCATATAATCCCACTTCACAAAGGTGGAAACTCAACTGACTACTCCAACTATAGGCCTATTGCTCTCCTCTCACCTTTGTCCAAGATTATGGAAAAGTGTATCCACCTTCAACTTATACAATATCTCTCAAAGCATAACATAATAGCAAACTGCCAACATGGCTTTAGACCACATCACAGTACTACCACTGCCCTGCTTTCTTTTGTAGATACTATTAACCAGAACCGAAACAACAACTTACTCTCTTCTGCCCTCTTCATTGACCTCTTCAAAGCATTCGATATGGTAAACCATCCCTTATTACTTAATACTCTTGAATCCATCTTGTTTGATGCCCCAGCCATTAAATGGTTTAACTCTTACCTCACAAACAGAAAACAAGCTGTTCTCTGGGATAACCACATCTCTTCTCTCTTGCCTATTTCCATTGGCGTTCCTCAAGGCTCTATCCTTGGCCCACTTCTCTTCTCCCTCTTCATTAATGATCTTCAAACAATAATCCCTCAAGCAACCTGCCTTCAATATGCGGACGACTCTACACTCATCTGCTCAGCTCCGTCTACCCCAGAACTTATCTCTCTCACCCAAAAAGTGTTCAGTACAGTAGAAACATGGTTCTCTAGTTGTTTCCTCTTACTAAATGCCAAAAAAACCAAACTTCTTCTTTTTACTCCCACATCTAGAACCTCCCCCTTACATTTCTTCATCTCTTCAAACAGCGCCACTGTTATCTTACCCGACACATCAACTAAATTGTTAGGTATTACAATTGACAATAATCTCTCATTCGACCTACACATTAACAACTCCATAAAACTAGTTAACAGAAAGATAGGATCCTTATATCGAATTAGACCATTTCTTACACCATCTACTAGAACAAGGATTGCTCACTCTCACCTTATTTCAACTCTTCTATATGCTGCGCCTATCTTCACTAACCTCAAAAAAAACAGCCTTAACAAACTGGCAACCTGCTATAATAACATTGCCCGCTTTGCTACTGGTAATCCCTATAAAACTCATCACTGTCTTAACTTAAAACTTCTAGGCTGGCCAGAGTTTCAGAACTATCTTTTAATCCATCAACTCTGTATTGCCCATAAAATACTATACCTACCTAATAATACCCCCATACTCTCACAACTCATAATCCCTTATAAAAATCTCAACTTTCTCTGCTCTTCCAGCAAACTTCTGACAAGTTCAATAAAATCAAATAATAATGCTGGTGACTCTCTATTTACCAATGCTATAGGGACAAAATGGAATCTGTTACCCACTAGCATAACAAAGATAACTTCATTGCCTCTTTTCAAACAAAATATTAAAGTGCATTTCCAAAATCACTGGCTTTGCTCCTGTAATAAACCTGATTAGTGTTTCACTATTACTACCTAAATAAAACCATCTCTCTTCTCCTTTTTACTCTTCGTACTATTTGTCTTTCTTTTCTCCTCCCACTACTTCTCTACCTGTTATTCTGCATTACTTGCTCTTTTATTTTCTCCACTTTCTATTCCTATCTTTTTCCCTTACTCTCTTTTCACTTTATTCTCCATACCTTCACTCCTTTCTCTATTTTAATCCAATTAGTATTTTCAACTGGTTAATTGTGAGTTCAACTGTATTGAGTGTTATAGTAACTAACTCTTGTAGTAGTTTTTTATTTACATTGAAGAGTTTACTATCTTTTATTTTATTTTTTGCTTGCAAACTCTATTACTAACTCTAATATTTCATTATAATGATTATTGTTATTACATTTTTGTATGATAGTTTTTTTTTCTGAATGTATCTTACTCTGTGGAGCTTTTCTCCCCGGGCCTCTACTGAAAATGGAAATTTCTCCAGCTAGACTAGCCCGGTCAACAAATGTAAAATAAAATAAAATAAAAATAAAAAATTTTGAATATCTATACATTCACATGTATGTGGCTAGTTATATATGCAGTTTGTATATATTTATATGTGTATATGTGTAAATGTATATATAATTGCTTTACTTATCTGTCCAGTTAATTACATTACAGTCTTTGAAGTCCACATGAGTGAATATGGGGTAGAAGGTAGTTTGTATATTCAGATGCCTACACACTGTTGTACACACACCAATAGAATTGTTTCTTGATACAGTCCACTACTTATGATGATGACTGGGTCATTTTTCCAATCATACATCAATATCTCTTTACATTTTAGTTTTTGTACATTCAGCATTGCCCATTTTCTGATATAATGTAATGTCTGTGGTATTATAGAGTAGGTTGCATGTTTATTCACAGTTCACACTTGGCAAAACCACAGGACCTCATTCTATACATTGTTATACCATAGTATGTATAGCTAGGCAAATAAGGTTCTGGATTCTTCTGTAGACATGAGATGCTATTGTAGGTTCAAAGCTAGCATCTTCTAGGTTATTGTCAGGTGCCCTTGTGTGAAAGATAATTCTGCAAGTGCAAGTATAACTACATTTACATATTTATGATACATGGAGTTGGTGAAATGTGTTAAAATCTTTACATATAATTTTATCTTTTGAAATTATGTTATTATATGTACTGTGATAAACCTTTTTGTACAACTGCATAAGACACATACATTGCTGTATTAATAATATTCTTCTCCTCATTGTATATTCCCACTGATGCTGAGGACAAAGGATGTAATTGCACGATGGCATACAGCGTATGCACTGACCTGAGGAGCACCGACAGGAGAGAGGTATGGCTTCTGTATGTGTGGTCTGCTGCTGTAGATGTTCATTTCATTGTTTCTATTAATGAATATTTATGCTATTAACTTCAGTAATTGGAAATGTTTATGCATGCTTCCTATAATGCAGCACCAATATAAATCCAAGTGTTGTTATTGTCATATGTATCTTACATGCTGATCTCATCCATATATTTTCCATTCCAGGCTGTAGAGTGATGATCATTTTACTACTGTCTATGAGAACATCAGATTCAGTTTGCTAACACAACCAAAATGATAGTCAGCCATTATGTATCTGTCCTTGTAGTGTGACTATATTTATATTAAATATGAGCTGTCTTTGTTTCCTGCTCTGGTACTTTTTAAATGCAGTGTCCTTAGCTGTCAGTGATATCCCAGATTTATCAGTATAAACAGTGAACAGCATATGCACATGCACACACACACACATACACACACACACACACACACACACACACACACACACACACACACACACACACACACACACACACACACACACACACATATATATTTTACAGTAGTGCTCATTTAACTACATGGTATGCACATTTTGCCCACTTAACTGTTGGATTTTTGTTTTATCATCTCATTTTGTCAGGGAAGGTGATTGTATTGTGGTTGGGTCTGCTGTTTTTACTTCGGTTACTGTACTTATCAGCATTACATATATATATTTGCAAATAACTGTATCAAGGTTTTCTTCTGGTCTGAGTCCAGCCCTATAAAGTCCAACATGTGTATATGCTGTTTTATGCTAACAAACATATATGTGATGTCTAACCTGCATATGTTGGTTAATAAGTATTGTCATATCCCACTGGGGTTTCAACAATATGTGTTTACATATGTTATGCACATATAGCTAAACATAGTTATGGATACATTCTCAGAACAATGTGCAAAGCTTTTACCATTCCATTCTATTTTCAATGGGATGTTAAGATGGTTTCAATATTTGCATTACCCATAGTTTGCATAATGATTGCTGTACTCCCATTCTGTTTACATGTGGAGGTTTGCTTAATAGCACACATCCAATTTGGGGTTTAACTCTGTGTGTTTTTCCTATACTATCACATTCCATGATATTATAACATTAATACTACAAGTTATATGGGAGGAGTGTATCATTCAAGTGGCATTCTACAGAGTGGATAATGCTACCTTTTCTGCTATGTGTCTCACAACATGCACATTATGGCTTCATATTCTATATAAGTCATGGTAATGGTTTCCTTCTTTGGGAAACATTCCTGTGTGTCTTGTGGAGACATGTGACATGTTGTCATTGAGATCTATGCACACATTACACTATTATTACTCCTTCAGTTCCACAGCATGTTTTAGACTGTGATGTTATCAAACACCATTTTTAACATTGTGGGAGGGTACAGTAACTCCACAGTCATATATATTTGCAAGGGTACCATCCATGTAGGACTTGTATGGGAGTTGGCCATATCCTTGTTTAATGCCATTAATATCAACGATGTGGCAGCCTCCCTTATACTTTCATTGTGTTATTTGTGCATATATCCTGATATTGTCAATGAGTGTATACCACACAGATGTACATCACTGTACTTGTGCAATAGACATCAGATATCTGTGATGATATTGATGCATGTGCATGTGGCATTTCATTATATAAATGCCATGAGACAGCTGCCATTGTTCTTTAATGTTTGAGTACTTTGGTCGACATCTTTTCTAATTATGGATTATCCACATGTGATTCAACTATATATACTGTTCTTGGGAATGAGTAGATATACAATTGTTTGTAATGTTTTGCTATGTGTGAGTCTGTGCATTCCACTGTTGTAGGTGTTGCACTGATATGTTGCATGATTTCTTACTACACTGTTCTGTTACATGTCCGGTATCCATGGTGGCACACACAGTGGTGAATGGGTGTGTAACATACCTGTGCTGTTGTTAGAATGTACAGTCCCAACTGCAACACATCATGTGTGTTATTCTGTCATATGTTTTGTAATGTTGTTGGATCTAGTCCTGACTTTCTATATCTGCTATATTGCTGATACAGCTGTCTTGAACATGTCTTGACATTATCATTTTAACAAGCAGTATAGCAAAATGTGTATTGTGTTAAGGTTGTATATGTTTAACATTGTTATGTCACAGTTATAGATGGGATACTGCTCAAGACATGTACATGACCCATGCATGGGTAATTCCATACTGTAAACATGTGAAACCTGGTGTGTTAGCATACATTATAATATTATCTGTAGAGTGTTAATACAATGTGAGTGATTTATGTTACTGTCATACTATAAAGTCCACGACCTGAGCCACCCCACCTTTCCACAGATGATGTCACTGAGCTTGACCTCTGCCTCCAGATTCCAACTCAGAGGACTGTAGAGGATGTCAGGATGATGATTATGATGTCACAGATAGCAGTCTGCCATCAATTGTGCTGGAAATTTTCTTCCTGGGCCTCTGCTGAAAAAGGGCCTTGCTCAGTTGGACCTTCCTGGTCAACAAAGACAAATAAATGAATTAATAAAAATAATGACAGACTGGGATCATCTGAGGTGATTTTTCTAGCTGAGCAATGATAAGAATCTCCATCACCTTCACCAGATAACTTGAGGGACCAGATCTGTGATATCATCAGTGATGTCTTCTGGGCACAAATGCAGGACATAATATGTACATTCTTCCAGAGCATAACAAGGGCCATGCTTGACCTCTTTGGGGAGATTTCATTGGAGATCATTCATGATGTTTGATCCAATCACCTGTGGGTAGGTCAGCCACAGTAAAATGTGGCATAATATGGGTGCATATGTAGAGTGCTTTTTGTGTAATGTTGCTACACTCTCATATGACACAGTAATTACATTGTCTCACAGTACAGCTCAGCCTAATTTCTATGGCACAAAACTACTATCTTGTGTATTTTGCATATTTTTACAGTATGTATATACTTTTAGTGTGAATAGCACCTGTTTACATTCCTCTGCACTGCACATTCTGCATAGCATGGCTGTGTTGTTTGGCATGGCTGTGTCAATTTGTGCCCCCCATGGACCTCTGTTACTTTGATATGCAATGTTTCTTACTCTACCTTGTGGTGTACTGCAGGTGTGTACAGCAGACTGGCATTTTCTCCAGTCATACACAGTTGCCTTTTACAATTACATCCTTTTTTATGAATGTGCCACCTGTTGTCATAGATTGCATGGCAGTACATATGGGAATGTCATAGCAGTCATTGGGTTTTGTGTGTATTATGCCATATTCAGGTTTTGTGTTGCACATGACTGTGTTGTTTGTGTCATTTGTGCACACACACACACACACACACACACACACACACACACACAACATGCACACACACCTTACAGACTGTCAGTGTACATGTTGCCCACATCTCAGACCTCTTCACTTTGCTACATGCATTTTACAGCTTCTGTTAACACTTGCACTCTCTATTGTGTTAGAGATGCTACATGTCTGATGGTTTGAATCAGAAGTGCTTGTAATGTGTATGCCCCAGCTTTTTCTAAAAGGTTTTTCATTACTACTAGGCCATTCCTCTTATATCTTTTAGCCATCTGTACACATCTGCATGTCATATGTGTACAGTAATGTGTATATGATTATGTGCACCTTTGTGTACAGTAGTATCATTGGCCTGTAGCTGTAATGTACTGGTAGGATACTTCAGTCATCACGATAGGCTATCCCTCATGTTCAACTCACAGCCAGACTGTCATAAATTGTAAGGCTTTTGTTAGTTACTGTTAGTGCTGGCATGCCACTTTGGTAAAATTAATATTTTTTCTATGTATTTTTTGCAAATTATGATGGATTCCACACACACACACACACACACACACACACACACACACACACACACACACACACACACACACACACACACACACACACACACACACACACACACACACACACACACACACACACACACACACACACACACATATATATATACGTGTGTGTGTGTGTGTGTGTGTGTGTGTGTGTGTATATAGATATATATATGTATATATATATGTGTGTGTGTGTGTGTGTGTGTGTGTGTGTGTGTGTGTGTGTGTGTGTGTGAATATTTTATTTTTTCCATTGTATTTTATGATGGAATCTGCAATATATTGCAGATAGTATACTGTAAATATTGCTGATGTTCCTTTATGTTCTGCGATTCCTTTGCTGCATCTTGGGGACAAGCATGGTTAGTTTTAAGTACCTGTCATGCACATACCTTACGAATTGGGCCATATCTAGTTAAGCATTTCTTATCTGGCATGCAGTTTCAGGTCATGTATGGTGTTGTGATGACATTACTGAGTTCCTGTTCTAGTTGCATTATGCTGAGGTGGAATTTTCATGCTAGCATGCATTGGCATGTTACCTGGTTTCCGGCAAGTCTTGTGCTGAACTCAGCGCATTCTGCCAGCTTCCAGAAATAGTTTGGAATACAACCCATTGTCTACACTTTCTACTCATGCTGCACTGTTTCCCTCTTTTCTAACTTCCACTTTTTCTCTTCTGATCCTTGTTTTTTTTCTTCTTTACAAACCACTAACTTTCTGCTTTTCATGTCCACCCACCTTCTTTATATATTTTTAATTTCCATTCTCTCCCTATAGCAATGGCTTCTTTTCCTACCATTTATACCTTTAAAGAAGGTACCTCACCTCTTGTTGCTTGCTGTCTCTCTCATTTAATTGCCTCTACCTATTTGACTAATATCTGTAATTACTAAGGAATGTTTTCCTGTATTTCCTTATTAGTACTGTCATTTTCAAATAATGTACTTTACATTAATATTTTAAAGCAACCTGTATTTATCCTTGCAAAATTTATAGCATAGAGTGTTCTGCAGTTTGTTTAGTGCCCAGTATGTAACTAACTTATGGAAATTAAGACGTGCTTGTTATTGTTGAATGTTTTTCATCACAGTATTGTCTATGTTCTGTCACCTACAGCCATTTCACATAGCTGTGTACATTTTCACACCTTACTAATCTAAATGCAATTTTTATGAAAAATAACATTTTAGTGCAGTTATTAAGAAAAGTTGTCTTCCTTGGATTCTAAGATGGTGGACTGCCTGTGAGCACTCTCTCCCTACAGCTCCTCAACCCTTTACTTTAATATTCATAATCAAGAAACATCAGGCTGCAATTTCACCTTGATGGTTATCCGATTTAAATCAACAAACTATCTGAATATACAGTATCAGAACACAACTAGCTAAGTTTTATTCTCCAATTACTGCTTATCCGAGGAATTATTTCAACAAAGGTGCATGGTATTTTGAGGCCTAGTTCCACTAGTAGTAAAGGCAGTATTCAGTAATCAAGCTGTATACTTACTAAAATCCAATCATGCCTAATGAACTAGAACAAATGGATTTACAAACAACTAAAACTAAGCTCTCACAAATTGCTTCACTTGAAAAAGAAACCTTATCAAAAAGGCAATGAACATTAAAGCAACAAGAACTAAGTAAATCTAACTCCAAGACTAAACCTGAGGTGGCCTACAGCATGGATGATCTGAAATCTGCTCTAATGCCTATACAAACTGCCATTCAAAACTTCTCAGATCAACTATCAAACTTTGGTACTTCATTGGAACAAATAGTTTCCCAGCTAGATCATGATGAAGCAAAATCAACAGCTAATGAGCTAAAAATTGAGGGACTACAAAAACAATTAAAAGCTAAAGAATCTGTCCTAGAAGACATGCAACAAAAGCTTATCGATCTTGAAGCTCGGAGCAGAAGAACAACATCCTCATTCAAGGAATTCCTGAAACATATGAACATTCACAACTTCAGGATGCTTTAAGGCAGATTTTGTAGCTCCTTGATAGATAACAAGTCCATTGCTAAAGATATCGTAATAGAAATAGCACTTAGAGATCTCCGTAAGTCACAAAACCCTACTAACCCCTGTCAAGTGTATGCAAAACTACTAAATTAGCAGTATGTCCAAGAAATCTTAAGTGCAGCAAAACAAAAAAAATTATAAACCTGGAACGGCCATAAAATTACATTGGTGCAGGACTTACCAATGCAAATCAAACAAGCAAGGCAATTGCTTGCACCATTTTATGCCTTTCTTATTACCAAAAAAATCAAATTTCAAATGAAATATCCAAGCACTCTAATTTTCTCATGAAACAGCCAGAAGTCTTCTGTAAACATTCCGTCTGAAGCTAAAGTGGCTTTTTTAAAAGCTTTTGGTGAACTCCCGAAACGCTAAAAAAGAAAAATAGTAGCTCACCTAACCACTGATTGATTCAAATCCTCGTGAAAATGAAATTTGCTGCATAAAGAAAATCCAAACAGTTATGTTTATCAGGCCGTTTCTTTCCTCTGCTGCAGAGATTGTTTGGTTTTCAAAAGTTGCTTGATTTGGGCTCCTAATGTCTGGCTGCAATCTCCGTTGCAACATTCTATGATTTCTAGCTGTAACAATCAAACTGGCAAGCATGGAAATGCACAGTTATCTTTATTGATCCTACCTGCCTCTGTTGATAGTAGTCCCTCTTATCCTGATGCAATCTGCAGTGAATTACTTCCTTGTCATATTTTTCTTGTAGGCATAGATTGGATAATTAACAAAATCTCAACCAACTCTCTTGCCAAAATAATGAAGAATTTCTGGACATTTGACAATTCAGATGCATCCATAGGCAAGTACTTTCTTAGCAATCTGGATTTATAGCGATCGTCGAAAAGCTTTAATTAACAATGATCCTCTAACTGTTCTCATATTAATAGCAGCACTTCATGTCAGATGCACTAGGATAACGTTTGCTCCTAGTAATTATCTACAAGCTTGCTATTAAACAGTTAGCTAGATTTGAAATTGTGTAAGCTGAGAGGAGGATATTAGTTTATATACCGTCAGTACGTTAGAGAGTTTTTCTCTGAAGTTTGCATAGTACAAACTGCAACACTTTCATTTACTTACAGGAAGCCATCTGAAAGGTAAGCATCAGACATCTGTCTGCTACTCCAATCTTCTCCAAACACCTGCCTTGGAAAACTGGGACAACCTCGTCCAACCCTCTAACAAACTTGCTCAACTATACGACAGGACTGATTAGAACTGTAATTGAGATAAGATCATAATTACTATTGTAATCATGTGTTTTTAGATCCAATGGATCTCAATCATTTGGAGCTGCAATTACAATTGCATGAAAACTTGGTGTAATAGATCGACGTAAGTTTTTAGTGACCCTGAAGATTAAAACAGAAATAACAGACTCTGTTTCTGCTCTGGATCTGAACAATACAATTCATTTTTTTTCCCTCTTCTTAGCAGTTGTTGGGTGGGCTTGAGAGCTGCATTATTTGAGCAACTGGATTAAAAACTATGAACAATATGGGGATACTATTCTGTACTATTAGTTTGTAAAATTAGCAAACACCTTGAATTTGATGGCTTAATCTATAAGGAAATGTTATCATATGAAGAAAATGGGCTGAATAAACATGCCATTCTTCCTGATGCTCTATAATCCAGTGGACCTCTAAATATAACATAGGAAATTGCAATTCTGTAGCTTTGTTTAACCTACTCTTGATCAAGGTGATAGTTATTTTAGTATAGGAGTGAATTATTAGAGACCCTAACTCAACTGTCAACTATGGTGGAGTATCATAATGTTAGTGCCAACTATCCCTGGTATACAAAGCACATTGAATGTAATATGAAATGCTCCATCTATTTGGAATAACTAGGCTGGGTTTATGTGGAAGCAATTTAAGGCTGCATCCTATCTATATACCAGTCAGACATGTATAGTCCACTCACAAAGTTGTTAATCTCTCTATAGATGAAGAAAATATATAGTAAACATATAACTTGGAGTGTAGTAGTAGAGTGTTTTGATATTGGGTACTTCACATCTTGAGTTTAGTAGCTTGTATATATGATGCTGTTGTTGTCAAGTATAATGTTATTTTTTGGGGAATTATATTACTAGTTTCAGTTTAAAACTTTGTATGTTAGTTGACATGTTATTTATCATGCTAAATTCTCTCTCAGACTTAGTAGCTATGTGGTTTGGCAGAGTGGCAGCTCTGAGAGACTTTAGTGCTACAGGACATTTTAAAAATGATGATTTTTACTCTTTTATCCTCAACTGTTTTCTGAGGAAGGGACTTTCAAAAATCGCCTTCAAAACATTATGGACCAATTAGAAAATTAGAAAATGTGGATAGTAAATCCATGGAATGTTAAAGGTCTACATGATAAGAAGAAAAAGAAACTACTTATGCATCTACTTTATCAGTCTGAGGCGAATGTTGTCTTTCCCCAAGAAACTCATTTACTAAATGAAGATTGGAATAAGGATAGAGATAAACATTGGCTAACCTCAATTATTGCCTCTGGTAGTAAGTCAAACTCTAAAGCAGTAGCTATCCTTGTCAAAAAATCATTCAATGAAGATATTGTTGAATATGGATCAGATAATACTGGTAGATGTTGTTATTTTTGTTGTGCAAACTCTATATCCTGTAGACCCACACTCTTTTTAAATGGTCCATGTACAAATCAACAAGAATTTATCAATCAGATCTATAACTTATTATTAAAGTTTCCTAACCATGACTATGTGATAGGTGGGGATTGGAATACTGTTATCGACCCTCTAAATGACAGCTCTAATAGGAATAAGTCACACAGTGCTCAAGCATCATTGGCTTTAGAAGACCTAATGTTAAACTTCACCCTAACTGACCCTTTTTCTCACACAGTTATTCCAATTCTAGTGGGAAATACACATTTTACCCCCCCATGCTATAAATCCTGGTCCAGGATTGACTTTTTCCTGATCTCAGAATCCCTCATAAATGAAAAAAAAATCATATATTCAGCCAATCCCAGATTCTTGTCTGACCATTCTAGGATAACCTTAAAAATTATCCCTCAGAAAGGTCCTCCAAAATCTGACAACTTCTTAACATTGTCTCTAAATCCAAATCTTTTCGATAAAGATGAAATAATAAAAGAAGTTAATACTGCTCTAGAAGACCTGGGAATCAATCTTCTAACCTTGGATATTCCAGTGGATATTCTTTGGGCAGCCATTAAGGCCAAATAAGAGGGCTGCTGATCCAGAAAGTTTCTTGCTACAAAATATTGTCCAAAGAAAAAGAAACAAATATACAATACAAAATCCAGGAAACTGAAAACAATCACTTAAAAAAAACTTCACATTAGAATTGGAAGACCAACTCTTCAGCCTGCAAAACGACTTATATTTATTGCACTCACAAAACCTCTCTTTCTTGGAGATGAAATTCCTTGCTAATTACTCAGAAAGGGCTCAGCAGCCCCCGACATTACTTGCTAGACTCATAAACATTTGCCAACCCCCCCCCCGCAATTTTGCAAATAAATTATAATAATGAGCTGTTCACTACCAATCAAGAAATAATGCATATATTTGAAAAAAATATACAGGAAATTGCAAAGTCCCCAAGATACACCCTCATCAAAGACCTACAACATTTTCTTTAACAATCTTAAATTTCCAAATATTGAAAAATATCAAGCCAATTTCTAAGAGGCTCCCTTCTCACCAGAGGAAATTGCTGATGCAATTAAGAACCTAATAATAAATGAAACCCCGGGCCCAGATTGTTTTACCTTGAATTTTTACAGAACCTTTTCTTCCAAATTGATCGGTATCCTTCTTAAAGTCTTTAATCATATTAGTAAATTTGGCTTTAAGGACATATCTAAACAACTCCAAAACCATTTTCATTCATAAACCCAACAAAAACAAAACTAACCCAACAAATTACAGGTCAATATCACTTATTAATATAGATATTAAAATCATATCCACTATATTAGCAAATAGACTTAAAAAAGTTCTACCCACAATTATAACCTCAGCAATTGGGTTTCATGTAGGGAAGACAAACATGGGACGATACCATTACTTTGGATGCAGCTATACAGCTTTTGGCAAAAGATAAATTTCCTAGATACCTTCTGGCACTTGATGCCAATAAAACATTTGACAGAGGTATTTTAGACTTCTTGTTTTTAACATTACAACGTTTTAAAATTCCAAATGTGTTTATAAACATAATTAAAACACTGTATAACTCTTCAAAGACCAAAGTGGTCATCAATAAAACCTACTCTAACAGGATAAAATTATTTAATGGTATAAGGCAAGGCTGTCCCCTTTTACCTTATCGCTTTAACATATACATCAAACCTCTGTTCATATATTTATCACAAAAACCTTCCATCTTATACCCAATATACTGAACAATAACCTTCTATTATCAGCCTGTGCAGATGACCTCAACTTATATTTTCAATTACCTAACACTGACTTAAATAAAATTCTAAAAAATATTGACATCTTCTTGAAAACATCCAATTATGAAATCAGTCTTTCTAAATCTCTCATCTTTCCAATTAACCCACTAGGTCACATCTCATCTCTCTTATATGCATTCCATTATCTAGTTATAAAATTTGAACATAACTCAAAAAATTCCTTTCAAAATAACCTTCTTAAATATTTGACAACTATTGAACATTACCTGGATAGGTGGAAGAACATGAAACTTCCAGTTCTATCCAAAGTAGCTGTGATAAAAATGAACAATTTTCCCAAAATTCTATACCAACTTAATGCAACCAATGTTATTATTCCTATGAACTTCTTTAAGAGAATCAGTAGAACTCTAACTAAATTTATCTGGTTCCCCAAAACTCCAAAAATTGCTTTCTTGAAACTAATGCTTCCAAAAAACAAAGGAGGACTAGGATTACCAGATTTCAAATTGTACTATGACATAATATGTTCCAGTTGAATCACTTTAATAGCAGATCATAACTCTAAAAACTTTACCCAATCGCCACAATGGATCAATTTATGGTATGCTCATGTCAGAACACTAAACTTTAACCCCAAATATCTACCTTTCATTGATAAATACATGCTTAATGGTCTCAAGTTACATAATCTAATCAAACATAAAATCAATATATTCCAAAATCTTCTTTCTTCTCTGCACTTAGTGAATGCACTTATCATACTGCAACCAGTTCATCTAAACCTAAACCTTAAAATAGGCAACAAAATGATAAATTTAGACCAATACCCCCAAATTAAAAACTTTAGTGTCTGGGATTTCTATAGATTAAAAGATAACTCCTTAAAGGATATTAAAAAAAATCTCAACTTAAATAAATATACAACAATGCTGAGACAAATTAAAGAGCTGGTGTCTGCTATAAAGGGTATCCCTGATAATGTAGTGGAAGAGGTAAAGCTTGCACAATCTTTAATGAAATTTTTAAAGTTTAAAAATAAGATGCTCTCGATTACATATAAGCTGATTTCTTCTATTAAATACCAATCTTCTCTCACATATGCTCAATACTGGAAGGACAAAAATGCCAGATTAACTGAAGTTCAACTCTCTCAGGCTATCCAAAATACAACCAAATTCTCTCCCTTTAAAAAAC
The DNA here is from genome assembly GCF_019279795.1 of Protopterus annectens. Lineage (NCBI taxonomy): Eukaryota > Metazoa > Chordata > Ceratodontiformes > Protopteridae > Protopterus > Protopterus annectens. The sequence goes on along the minus strand of NC_056726.1, from coordinate 584,915,657 downwards.
TTGTGTACACCCAGTTAATGATAAACAATAATGCCTACTACACACCAGTACGACTAACCAAATTTCTCCCTAGCATCTTTCCTCTTTGTCCATTTTGTCCATCAAAATCTGCTGACCTCTTGCATATTCTCTGCTACTGTAAATTTGCACAAAACCTCATTAAGGGTCAAACTTGAGAAAATGGGTTACAGGAAAACTACCCTCTCTTGGGAATTTGCAATTTTACAAGTGAGCCTGGTCGCTATGCCCAAGCCTGACCTTTAAATCCTAATTGCTCTTTTTGCAGTAGCCAAGCTCTATATCACCCAAAACTGGCTGGATAGAACAAAAATAGGGCGAAGGGGCTTTACTAACATAGCCTCTAAATATATCACATCTCACAAACTGATAACAGGAAATTTTTTTGTTTTTTATTTAACATTTGTTAACCAGGAAAGTCTGACTTGGAACAAAGCCAATTTTCAGCAGAGGCCCAGGGAGAAATGCTACAGATGCATGTCTTTGTAATGTGGGAGGAAACTGGAGCACCCAGAGGAAACCCACACAGATGCAGGGAGGACATGCAGACTCCACACGGAAGGCACCCCAGCCAAGAATCGAACCGGAGAACCTCTTGCTGTGAGGCGACAATGCTACCGTAACGTAGTATCAAACGTGTGAAATATCAGAAATTCTGGAATCTTATCCTCAAGCACATCATGAAATAATTTATGGCATGAACATGCATCTTTTCCCCCTGATAAATACCTGGTGAAAGTTTCCGACAGTTCATCCTTGACTTCTTAGCAATTTAATGATTATTATATATCTTGACACAGTGTAGCACTATTTATAAATAGTTGTATATAGTTTGACTAGAGTTATCCGTCTATGTTCCACTTATTTCCAATCTTATAGCTTTTGTATTTCTAGTGGTTTAATTGAATATACATGTGACCTGTTTCTTAGATAAGATGTTAAAAGGCACTTATTTTTTTTTTGTTGACATATCAAGGTATATTCATTCATAAGATTATGTCATTTTGTCTTCTCTTTCTGTTATGGTTTTGTTCAACAAGTATTTGAAAATAAAATAAATGTGGAAAAAAAAAACAAAAGTGGTCTTCCTGAGGATCCACAGAAAATGTATATGGCCCAGTGCACAACACAATTATATGCATAGAAATATATAAATAAATGCATTAATTGAAAGTTCAGTCTAATATGGAAAAGATCATAAGAGAGACAGAAAATTTGTGTGTGTGTTTGTGTGTGTGTGTGTGTGTGTGTGTGTGTGTGTGTGTGTGTGTGTGTGTGTGTGTGTGTGTGTGTGTGTGTGCGTGTGTGTGCATGCATGCTTGAACCTATATGTGCGTGCATATGCTTTTGTGTGTATGTGTGTGTGCATGTGTGCATGCATGTGGGTTTTTCATATTTTGTTACATAGTGCTTTCACACTGCATTTTTAATGTCATAAATATTGATCTGATTTGCTTATAGAAGGAAAGTGGATGTTACAGTTCAGACTGTAACTAGCGAGTCCCCAGTTTGGTAACAGACGTTGGCATGAAAAAAAAACCTAGGTGGGAGGATGCAAAGAAGCAGATGTCTCTGTCAGCAGAGGAAATACGTTTTGTATAGTCTATAAGTGAAACAGTGATACATTATTATTGTTATGAAAAGTACTGCCACAGACAAGGACTTGGAACACATTTTCATGAAGACAGAGTAGAGCTATACTTACTAATGGTAGTAAAATTGCAAGAAAAGTTCTTAGAATATAACTATGGAGTCTTCTTGTTTGTTTTTGTTGAAATGCAGTGTGACACTTTAATCTGCAGTGTTACATATGTTTAATCTTCATCCTTGTATGGGACAGTGAGCAACAGTGGCAAAGCAAGATGAAGGAGCAGGAAGTATCAGAAATGAATTTATCAGAGTATTGCACCACTTTAGCTTTGGGTGGTGGAAGTTAGTAACAGCAAGTGATGAGTAACATGAAGACAAAAGGCGGGTGAACCAATGTGTGTGTGAGGGGCACAATAGGACAGAAGACTTCTAGCAGGTGAAGATGGAAAAATATATGAAAATGAAATTGCTAACTAAAACAGTGGGTGAATATAACATAATAAAATTAAGTGAAGATGTAATATTCTCCATAAATAGGATTGTATGTAATATAAATACAGTCTGAAGATGGCCTAAAAGGTTTAACCAGTAATGGCTGAATTGCTAAGCAGTAGTGATAAGTTAATACAGCTCCTAATTATTAATGAGGCTTAAGCTTTGCAGTTGCATTGTTCACCCCTTCAGGTACACAATTAGAAAGAGGCAGTGAAAGGTGATTGTGTTAAATCACTTAGTATCACCTGCTACTTATCATGTAGTGCACTAGTTGTGCATGACCGACAGGAGGAACAGGTTTATTAATAAATAACAATTCAAAGCATTCAAGCAATGCAGAATAACAGCACTGTTTGTTGAAATGCTGCCTAGGTACCACTGCTAATGCCAGCAAAGCCTATGAATCATTAGAAACACTAAGCACGCCAAGCATGAATTAATAAATCGTACACTGAGAATGACAGGTTAAATGGGTTGCAGGTGTCTGAGCTACTAATCAAATTAGACTGCCTGAAAAATGTAGAAGAATTGTTGGCCAAGAATACTTACAACAATATAACAAAGTTCAAAGGTAAAAGCCTGCTCATATAACTTATCTCCATAACACAATAATGTACATTTTTGAAAAGTACTCATCATAGCAGCAGATGTTTGAATAACAGGATCATTATATAGCTTGGAATTTAACCAGAGGTGCAAGTTGGTCTTCAGTCATACCTTTTCCAATAGTCAGCTGTGTAATCTAGGGCGCTGTGACCATTAAAGGGCAAGCTACCTGTAAAATGGAACACATTATGTACTTTATACCATTTCACCAGGTTCATAAGTGTTTACTGGGCTAAAGGCCACAAGGACCTTTTTAAGCTTAGCCATGCATCCTAAATCTCTGGCAATTTCTGGTACCCTTAATAAGTATAAGCAGGGGCTTGGGAGATGAAACATTTACAAGCAGGGGACTGGGAGATGAACCATTTATAGGCTGCCTGTGTTCATTAGAGACATAGATGCCAAACCAGGGATGAATATCTTGTTTCACATCCAATTGTCCAAGTTACACTTGAATTGGGTTAGGGAGGAACTCTGCTTCACATGGATGGGAACCATTTCCAGAGAAGAAGTAGTCTCTGGGATATATACCTGTGTCTCCCGCCAGTCCTATTTATATCACAGGCAAGGTTTAAGTCTTTAGAATGGGTAATTCTGGTGCTGTTTGTTTTGTGGATATACAGGTGGTCCATCAGGGTGGAATCTGACAATGGCCTGTATGCCAGGCATAGATGTCCCTTCAAAAGTTTGTAGGAGACAGAATACAAGGATAGGGTCTTAAGGCAGTCTGCATAGGACATGTACTCTTTTAGTGAGGAACCTCTCCAGATGTTCCAGTTGTTGGATATGCCCGATTAGGTACATACCAAAGGGGGCTTTGTACAAAATGATAGGTCTGATGAATGCCAAATACAGTGGAACAATGACTTCCTTGGACCTAGATGCAATACCTTTGCTTACAAGTTGCTCAACATATAATGATTTTCTCACTACTGTAGGTACATGATGGTCAAAGGCTATATTTCTGTCTATGTGTGTCCTTATATCCCTGACTACTGTGTCAACTCTAAGGGGTGTGTTCTCAATATGATAGTTACCAGGAGTAGGTCACTTCCCAAAGGATCCTATTATGCATGTGTATTTCTTGGCATTTAGTTTTAGTCTATGGCTCTAGCACCAGTTATTTGTCTGTGTAAGCCCTTCATAGAAACTATTTGTGTCAGTAGGAGATTCAATGACAGCTTCTAATTTGCAATCATCTGCAAATTTTGTCAGAGTCCATTGACATTGGCCTTGACTTTACAGAAGTAAATGCCAAAAAGGAGCAGTTCCAGCAACAATCCCTGAAGGATTCTGCTTGTAATTCTACTCTTTGTAGTGGTGGACTCCCCACTACAAAGAGAAGAGTCATAGGGTGACATAAGGATTGGTACCTACCCTCTTGAGTTTGTGAACAGTGCTAGAGTCGGGTATAATGTCAAATGCTGTAGCCAGGTCAGGGTAGGCAGTGTGAACCATTTTGTCCTCATTCATTGCTTTATTGACCTTCACAAAGAAGTCAACCAGGTTGAGGAGGCATGACCTGCCCCTGACAAAATCAATTTAGGCTGGGTCCAATGTCTGGAAGTTTCCTGTGTCATTTTTGATCATTTCCATGATAATTCTTTCCATGATTTTGCATGTGAAGCTAGTGACATATGAGTCTGTAAATGGACCATCTTTCTGCAGGGGGATGACTGTTGCTGTTCACCATTCATGAGGCACAAAGCCTGTTTGGCGGCTACAGTTAAATAGCAATTCCAGAGGGCTTGATAGGTCATGTTTCATGCTATTTAGAAGGAATCATGGGATGTTGTCTGGGCCTATTGATGCAGTGTTCTTGGCCTTAGATAGAGCATTAAAGACCTGTTCCCTAGTGATAGCAGGGGGAGTTATGTTTGATGGTATTTCCTGAGGGAAGGTTGAAGGGTAGAGGGGTAAAGCTGGAGCTAAATTTGTCAGCCAGTAGGTTTGCTATATCTTCTGGCTCAATGTAAGTGGCTCCATTAACAATGAGCTCCACACACAATTGTGTATTGCCTTTGAGGTTGCAGACATAGCTAAAGGATTTCTTGTGGTTGTACTTGACCTCAGAGGCCAAATTTAACTCAGATTTGGCACTGGTAGACTTTACTTGTCCTCTGGGATGTTTGTTTAGTTTGATGAGAGTGCTTTTATCTGCTGGGTGATACACCTCCTAATTTTTGCCATGATTTTCCTCCTTCTGTTATACACCCTATTGATGTTGTGATTCTACAAGGGTGGTTTGTTTTTTGAGTTAATTTTCTACTTCTTCTTTGTGGGGACTGATGCCTCTCTGCAGCTATTAACATGTTTGTATTGGGTTTATGTGAACAGTTCCACATATGCAATAGGTTTTTCAGAATTTATGGGGGCTTGAAATGTTGTTAGGTTATCACTTAATAGTAGGAAATTAGCCTTAGCGTAGTTCCTAAATATTCTAGGGTTAGCTGGGTTCCAGGTTTTATTTTTACTTCAAAGGACACCATTGTGTAGTCTGATCTTACCAGAGAAGAATTTACACTAGGGGGTGTGCAGCAGTTTCCCATATTAGTGAAGACCAGATCCAGTATGTTTGCACCCCTGGTTGTTAAAGGGAGTTTATGTTTACAAAATCCAGGAATCTCTGTGCCTGTACATTTGGTGTTGTATATGTTTTCCAGTTAATAGTGGGGTAATTGAAGTCACCCATGAATATGGTATTGGGTTGGATGGTGAGTGTTTCCAATAAGTTTAAATACATGTTATGGGTTTCCTGTGTCATGGAGTGGGACTTATAGCTTGCAAGGAAGTGGCATCAGATTTTGCCTATGGTGATTTGAATGTGGGGAAGCTCAAGTGCATTGTCCTGTTTGACCAGTTTTGAGGTATGTTTATATTTGATGTAAACTGATACACCTCCACCTTTAGTCCCTGTCAGTCGAGTAGCTGGTGTAAATATGCGGAAGGCATTATAGCCTTGTACAGCCAGTGTGCTGTCTGTGGTTTTAAATCATGTCTCAATGACTGCACAGATGTCAGCATTCTCTAGGGTGAGAATAGCTTGTAGAGAGTGGGTTTTTTTGATTAGACTCCTAGCACTGTATAGTAACACCTTTAAATTTTCTTGGTTTTGATTTGCTATGTAGGAAGTACTTTCAGTTTGGCATTGCCTAAAAAAGGCCCTATGGGGGGTGGGGGGTGGGCGATGATTTAGCTAATATTTGAAAGCCTAGAAAGGAGAAGTACAGACCATCCCTGGCATAGCAGCATGGCCTGTTGACCATCTCCTTCCATGCTGACAAATATTGCACCCCTTTAGAATGACACCAGAAACTAAGACAATTATTAAAGTCAGTCATCTTTTGTTCTTATTGCGGCATCATTCTTAGAGAAGGTAAAATGCTGCTCAGTGCTAGGCTTATATTTTTCCTGGGACACGTTCTGAGAACATCATGATGTCTCTCTTCATATAGTCTAAGGAGGTACATCTCAGGTCATTTACACCCATATGAACTATGATTGAGTCTTACTGGTACCTGTGGTCCAAAGCCTTGTCAATGTACTCTGTCTCCTACTGGTAGCTAAGGGGTGACGTTTGCCTGGCTTACAGGGCAGTCTGTGACCCACACTAATGGAAATGCTATACATTCGTAAATCAAACTGCACAAGGGTCACTCACTCCAGGTATCTTAACCTAGCCTCTGACATGAACAGGTCATGCTGGAGAGATATCTATATCTCCCAGAGTCTGCAACTTCTTTGGAACAGGCTTACAATTCATGATAAACAGAGCCCCTCCCTGACTCCCTTCAAACATAACCTCGATAAATGGATTGGTGAATACAAATTCACTCCTGGAGTAGTACTCATGTCCCTCTTGAACAGAAGAAGTCATTATTAACTACTATAGACCCTTACTTCTGCGAACTTCACTTACCTAACCACTGAGAATTGGGGAATCTTGGGATAAATAGGGCTAGGCTTGTAAGGACTCTAGGGCCATTAACCATGGACAGCTCATGGTATTAGGGCTGCTGAGCTGCAGCTCCCCCCCCCCCAGTTTTCAAAAGAAAAAAAAGTTTAAATATTTTTACACACTAGTAGCAGTGTGAACTGTAAACTAGTGTGTAATGTGGAAGATGCTATGATTCGCAGAACTTGAAACAGAGTGCATGCATGCTCGAATTCTGCTTAAAAAAAATAATAATTTTTTTTGTTGCCTGACTGTTTTAAAAACAGTCCAGATTAAGAAGACTGCAGGCATCAATGAAGATGCCCAGAAGTCATTGCAGTTTTAACCCCAGAAAATTGAAATCCGAATGGCGTCACATAATCTGACATGACGTGGCTGCTGATAAGTCCTGTTCATAGGTTAGTACTAAGCTAACTGCCCTTGCGAGGCATTTTAAGCCTAGCCAATTATCCCCTGTGAGATTCAAACCCTGTACCTTGCATTTGTAAGGCAAACACCTTAACCATTAGGCCAGACTCTTGTGTTCTCTTCCCGCACTTTAAGTTACCTTAACATTTAATTTGCGAGGGAGAGAGTGAGAGAGACAGATGAACCATATCAAGATTCGAGAAGAGTATGAAACAATTAAAAACTAAAAGCTGACTTTAATTGATAAGCAAAGGATTCCTTGGCAAGGAAGATTTTATTTTTTAATCTACAGTGGAAAAAAAATCATGAGTTCTGAGTGTTGTTTTTTTCTTTTCGGCGGGGCCAACCAGATATTTTATGCATTTTTTTTTCCTGTCAAGGTCAACCAGATACTTTTGCTATTTTTTTTTTTTTTTTTTCCTGGAAGGGTCAAATGGATAATTTATGTATTTATTCATTATTTCCTGGCAGGATAGACCAGATACTGTTTAAATGGTAATACATTTTGTTTCTAACATCCTGGACCTGGAGTCTGGCAGGGTCAACCAGATACTAGTGGTCTATGTGTTTTTTAGGCTGTTGATGACTTTCTTTTTTAATATATTATCCTTGCAGGGTTAACCAGATACTAGAGAGGCAATTTGTTTTGGGACTGTTGATTTTTTTTTAATATAATACACTGGCATGGTCAACCAGATACTCGTGGTCTATGTGTTTTGGGAGCTGTTGATAACTTTCTTTTTTTTAAATATACTATCCTGGAAGGGCTATCCATATACTAGGGAGGCAATTCATTTTGGGGACTGTTGATTTTCTTAATATAATACACTTGCATGATCAACCAGAAAGTAGTGGTCTATGTGTTTTGGGGGCTGTTGATGACTTTTTTTTTTTTAATATAATATCCTGGCAGAAATCAAAGAGATACTAGGGGCGGTAGTGGAATATGTGTCAATGTTTTGTCTTTGAAACAAACTGCACTCTTGCATGAGTACAGTGTATATAGGTGAACTGAAGCAAGGTCACATGCAAGTTCTTGGCTATGTGATCAGAAAGAAATACAATAATGTAACTGTGGTGTTTTATTTTTATTTTAAACATTGTAGGCTTAAAGCAGATTCTCTGGGTAGACAGTTGGAATGGGACAATGCCTATGTGCGAACGGAATGATTGCAATTCTAGCTTGCTTTGCAAGAGTAATGTGCATTTGAGTGAAGCAAGATTCACCACAAGCTCTGAACGATGAATATTGTTTATGTGAAAAAAAGAATGCTTACATTAATGAAAGTGTTGCCTTTTTTATTGTTGCTGTTTTTGTTTTTAACCTGTGGTTGAGTTTGTTAGTGGAGATTGGGACAATGTGTGAATGGGACAAATGGCCCTGCAGCGTACTGTTGTTGTAATTCTAGCATGCAAAACTGTAATACTTTTCTGTCTGTACTTTAAGATGAATGTAAAATTTGTTTATAATCTGTTGAAGCTTTTCTTCCTGGACATATGATGAAAAGTTTTTTTTTCAACTAAAGCTGGTTGCAGAAAACTGGATAAACAAAAGTAAAATAAATGAAATGTGCATTTGGCTGTCACACACAAGCTGTGACTAATGCTTTTGTCAGTAAAATGAAAGCAATGCAGGTACTTAACACAACTGTTATTATTTCTACCTTAATCCCGACAGGTAAAAAGCAGTTACGTTAGTTATGTAATGGGGAGGGGGGTTGGGTTGGATGGTGAGTGTTTCCAATAAGTTTAAATACATGTTATGGGTTTCCTTTGTCATGGAGTGGGTCCTATAGCTTGCAAGGAAGTGGCATCAGATTTTGCCTATTGTGATTTGAATGTGAGGAAGCTCAAGTGCATTGTCCTGTTTGACCAGTTTTGAGGTATGTTTATATTTGATGTAAACTGATACACCTCCACCTTTAGTCCCTGTCTGTCAAGTAGCTGGTGTAAATATGCGGAAGGCATTATAGCCTTGTACAGCCAGTGTGCTGTCTGTGGTTTTAAACCATGTCTCAATGACTGCACAGATGTCAGCATTCTCTAGGGTGAGAATAGCTTGTAGAGAGTGGGTTTTTTGATTAGACTCCTAGCACTGAATAGTAACACCTTTAAATTTTCTTGGTTTTGATTTGCTATGTCGGAAGTACTTTCAGTTTGGCATTGCCTAAAAAAGGCCCTATGGGGGGTGGGGTGGGGGGAGGTGATGATTTAGCTAATATTTGAAAGCCTAGAAAGGAGAAGTACAGACCATCGCTGGCATAGCAGCATGGCCTGTTGACCATCTCCTTCCATGCTGACAAATATTGCACCCCTTTAGAATGACACCAGAAACTAAGACAATTATTAAAGTCAGTCATCTTTTGTTCTTATTGTGGCATCATTCTTAGAGAAGGTAAAATGCTGCTCAGTGCTAGGCTTATATTTTTCCTGGGACACATTCTGAGAACTTCATGATGTCTCTCTTCATATAGTGTAAGAAGGTACATCTCAGGTCATTTACACCCATATGAACTGTGATTGAGTCTTACTGGTACCTGTGGTCCAAAGCCTTGTCACTGTACTCTGTCTCCTATTGGTAGTTAAGGGGTGACCTTTGCCTGGCTTACAGGGCAGTCTCTTCTCTGACCCAACACTAATGGAAATGCTATACATTCATAAATCAAACTGCACAAGGGTCACTCACTCCAGGTATCTTAACCTAGCCTCTAACATTAACAGGTCATGCTGGAGAGATATCTATATCTCCCAGAGTCTGCAACTTCTTTGGAACAGGCTTACAATTCATGTGAAACAGAGCCCCTCCCTGACTCCCTTCAAACATAACCTCGATAAATGGATTGGTGAATACAAATTCACTCCTGGAGTAGTACCCATGTCCCTCCTGAACAGAAGAAGTAATTATTAACTACTATAGACCCTTACTTCTGCGAACTTCACTTACCTAACCACTGACAATTGGGGAAACTTGGGATAAATATGGCTAGGCTTGTAAGGGCTCTAGGGCCATTAGCCACGGGCAGGTCATAGTATTAGGGCTGCTGAGCTGCAGCCCCCTCCCCCAGTTGTCAAAAGAAAAAAATGTTTAAATATTTTTACACACTAGTAGCAGTGCGAACTGTAAACTAGTGTGTAATGTGGAAGATGCTATGATTCGCAGAACTTGAAACAGAGTGCATGCATGCTCGAATTCTGCTTAAAAAAAAATAATAATTTTTTTGTTGCCTGACTGTTTTAAAAACAGTCCAGATTAAGAAGACTGCAGGCATCAATGAAGATGCCCAGAAGTCATTGCAGTTTTAACCCCAGAAAATTGAAATCCGAATGGCGTCACATAATATGACATGACGTGGCTGCTGATAAGTCCTGTTGCTCTTGTGTTCTCTTCCCGCACTTTAAGTTACCTTAACATTTAATTTGCGAGGGAGGGAGTGAGAGAGACAGATGAACCATATCAAGATTCGAGAAGAGTATGAAACAATTAAAAACTAAAAGCTGACTTTAATTGATAAGCAAAGGATTCCTTGGCAAGGAAGATTTTATTTTTTAATCTACAGTGGAAAAAAAATCATGAGTTCTGAGTGCTGTTTTTTTTCTTTTCGGCAGGGCCAACCAGATACTTTATGCATTTTTTTTCCTGTCAAGGTCAACCAGATACTTTTGCTATTTTTTTTTTTTTTTCCTGGAAGGGTCAAATGGATAATTTATGTATTTATTCATTATTTCCTGGCAGGATAGACCAGATACTGTTTAAATGGTAATAAATGTTGTTTCTAACATCCTGGACCTGGAGTCTGGCAGGGCCAACCAGATACTAGTGGTCTATGTGTTTTTTAGGCTGTTGATGACTTTCTTGTTTAATATATTATCCTTGCAGGGTTAACCAGATACTAGAGAAGCAATTTGATTTGGGACTGTTGATTTTTTTTAATATAATACACTGGCATGGTCAACCAGATACTAGTGGTCTATGTGTTTTGGGAGCTGTTGATAACTTTCTTTTTTTAAAATATACTATCCTGGAAGGGTTATCCATATACTAGGGAGGCAATTCATTCTGGGGACTGTTGATTTTCTTAATATAATACACTTGCATGATCAACCAGAAAGTAGTGGTCTATGTGTTTTGGGGGCTGTTGATGACTTTTTTTTTTAATATAATATCCTGGCAGAAATCAAAGAGATACTAGGGGTGGTAGTGGAATATGTGTCAATGTTTTGTCATTGAAATAAACTGTACTCTTGCATGAGTACAGTGTATATGGGTGAATTGAAGCAACGTTACATGCAAGTTCTTGGCTATGTGATCAGAAAGAAATACAGTAATGTAACCGTGGTGTTTTATTTTTGTTATTTTAAACACTGTAGGCTTAAAGCAGATTCTCTGGGTAGACAGTTGGAATGGGACAATGCCTATGTGCGAACGGAATGACTGCAATTCTAGCTTGCTTTGCAAGAGTAATGTGCATTTGAGTGAAGCAGGATTCACCACAAGCTCTGAACTATGAATATTGTTTATGTGAAAAAAAGAAATCTTACCTTAATGAAAGTGTTGTCTTTTTTGTTGTTGCTGTTTTTGTTTTTAACCTGTGGTTGAGTTTGTTAGTGGAGATTGGGACAATGTATGAATGGGACAAATGGCTCTGCAGCTTACTGTTGTAATTCTAGCATGCAAAACTGTAATACTTTTCTGTCTGTACTTTAAGATGAATGTAAAATAATTAGCAAGTTTACGAGTAATTCTTAATGTATGTTATTTCATATCTGTTCATGTATACTGAATGTTTGTTTAAAAATGTTTATAATCTGTTGAAGCTTTTCTCCCTGGACATATGATGAAAAGGGTTTTTTTCAACTAAAGCTGGTTGCAGAAAACTGGATAAACAAAAGTAAAATAAATGAAATGTGGATTTGGCTGTCACACACAAGCTGTGACTAGTGCTTCTGTCAGTAAAATGAAAGTAATGCAGGTACGTAACAAAACTGTTATTATTTCTACTATTAATACCTACAGGTAAAAAGCAGCTACTTTAGTTATGTAATGGGGGGGGGGTGTTTGTGAATTAAATGAGTTGACTGGCCTTGCTATTTACTGTTGTAATTGTGGCTTTGCAAGATTAATGTGTGTTTGGGTAAAGTCAGCTGTCATGCTAGCCTGTGACTCTCTGTGTGCAACAGACTAAATTAATACAATCATTGATATTTTTGTTTTAATCCTGGCATGATCAAAGCAGATACTTTAGGTCAGCAATTTGATATGATAGCTGTTTGTAGATAAAATGTTTGGCACTGTAGCTTTGGTGTAATATGTAAATTTTGCATGACTAATGTGTATTTGGTGAAATAAGGCAGAATGTAAACTCTGACTAGATAGTACAGTGAGATTTCCAAATCTCCTTACTTTTCATTTGACATTATACAAAATTCAGATTACTTCATACAGTACAGTGCATGTTTACTACATCGTGTGAAGTCATAATAGTTTATGCAGACAAGCTCAGTCACTTTCTCACTGTTTAGCGGTATTACAGCAGAACCTAAACACCTCATTATTTCTGAAATGTGCTTTAGTCTGTTATTGGTTGGTAGAACATTCACTATGTGCAATAGTGACTGAGCACTTATTTTATGTAAATTGGTAAGCGTGGTCAGTGTTGATCCCACTGTAACATAGCTCTGCTCATTTCTAGTTGGCCCCACCATTCAGCTGTCTCCAGCAGACCCCCTTTGATTTGAAATAACCAGCCACCACTGCTGTTAACCTAGTAACTTTCTATGAAGCTATGAGTGTGTCAGGTATCCTCACCCCTGATAAACAACTGACCATGAATTTCTTCTTAGTCAGCCTGGTGACAGGGACATCAATGTGTCTCACAACGGAGTCTTTAATGACCAGAATGTTGGACTCTGTGGTGACTTACCTTATAGTTTTAGAAATAGAGGCTCCATGAGATGTGGTTGTATGTGTGATGTGAGTATTATATTGAAAGAGTGCATTCCAGGCTGTTGAGGGTATTTGTTATGTGTACTTCATCAAGGAAGTTTTTGGGGTTTAGGAAGTTTACATTTAAGTGCCTCAGCATATGTGGGTCTATGTGCCTGCTCTGAATTTTGTGTGATGGGTGCAGTGTGTGTGCTACTGACAACCTAATTGACATAAGGAGTGCTTTTATGTGAAAGCTTTGCCTCCAGTGACATTGTATAAATACAGCTCTCACATACTATACCAGTTAGTTTGAGAATTAACTGGTTGTCAGTAAACATCAGGTAATTTCTGCATTGCCTCAGGATGCCCATATCACCAAGCTGGTAAAAGATATATTGGGAAAGTTCCTATCCATGGCAATAGACCCTGTTTTATTGATTAGAAGGTTGGACTGAGAATATAAAGTAATGTCAGGAGTATCTGGTTTTCCAGCTCTGGGGGCAGTGCTTCTCACTGCAAACTAGTTCACCTGTGTGCAACTAGGTATTGGTGAAATTTCATGAGTGCTTTACAGAGAAATGTCATCTCAAGATGTCTATGCCTATACAGGGCACTGCCAGACACTTGAGGAGAAACTAATAAGTAGACTCTGATGGTTTATGGATGAAGTATTTAGGCAGATATTCTGAAGTTAGGTTAGACAGCAGCAAATCATGCAGTACTTACTGAAAAGAAAAAAATTAGCTTACCAAAAATTATGAAAAGAAGGGATTCACCTTAAAGGCTACTGCCTGGCTACTGTTAGTGCTGGTCTCACCACAGCTTCATACTGCTGGGATACAATGCTCCTTTGATTTTCATCTCACCAGAAGCAAAACAACAGCGCTAATCTCAAGATGTGAAGCAGGCCAAAGGCCCTTTGTTGATCAACAGTCTTGTCCCAGATGATGCAAGGGTCTGTAGGCTTGCTGCAGCTTTTTCCAGGTAGATGCCTTGAATAGTAACCAGTCCAATCAGGAAGGTCAACTACCAACAGTCACTGCCCAATCACAAACAGTCAGGAAGCAGTTATTAGGCTTTCCAGTGATCAGCAGTCTCCAGGAAATAATGTCCATATGTTCCTTCTCTCACCAATTGCAAAACTAATCCCAAGATAACTACTTTGAGGCAGAATGTGCGTTCTCTTATAATTGGTGGTCTTGGAACAGATGTTACAGATTTCAAAGGTAAGATGGAAAAATGGGTTAATATCCTAACAGTTGAAGTGTGCATTTAGCAGTTAGATATGATAGAGGGGATAACTTAAGCCACTAATTTTAAAAGAGCAAGATAGATTGGAAGGGGGAAGCCACTTTGTATTCTGGCTCTATGGAATATAGTGGGATTGCCAATAAATTTAAATAGCTGAAGGGGAAAGATTTCACAAAATGATAATTATGTGCGTACTCACAATAGCCAAAGAAAGAAGAGAGGGAAGGAAATATGTGGTCAAATAACATAAGGGGCAGGCAACTAGAAAGACAGTTGAGATTAAAAACATAACAGCACCAGGGTGGGAGGGTGAGGGAAAACTTTATTTCTCTGTGACTCACAAGAGACACAGTTTTGGTCTCTTTCCTAGTTTAAATAATCAATTAAAAACAGAATACAAGTAAAACACGGTGTAAAGAAAATAAATCAGAATATATAAAATAGAAGAAGACAATGAATCAATGCAAAATATAAGAAAGATAAACAAACTAACATTTCCCTCACAACAAGCTGTAACAGAGTTGGGGTGAGCTTTTCCAGTAAAGCCTTGAAATGTTTTATTTTACCCCCTAAATAGGAGATTCAATTCCTAGCTCCACCCTCAGTTCACAGGTAATTAACCTTAATTCACCTGTTCTAATTCCTGTGTGACTCACAGGAGACACAGCTGTGATTTCCTTCCTACTTTAAATATGCAGTTAAAAGCATAATGCAAGTAAAATGCAGTGTAAAGAAAATAAATCACAATATACAAAATTGAAGAAGGCAATGACACAATACAAAATACAGAAAAGCAAAAACAAACAAACCTTTCCCTTACAGCAAGCTGTAGTAGAGCCTGGGTGAGCTCAAGGGGGGGCCATGATGTAATGTGGTAAGTGAAATATATAGTGCAAGTTTAAGGCAACAGGTTTTATGATAAGTGTCAAAGCCACAAGTCATGAAATGAGTTCTGCAGTTCTAGAGTGTTAATATTTAATGTTTTGCACTATCCATACCACTTACATTCATTTAGCAATTGTATAGCTGTTTTTCTTAGTTTGGATCACTGCTTCTCATAGAGTCATAGTTTCAGAGGGTGTTACTAGTCTATCAGCCCAACAGACCTTTTAAGTCTAGCCAAACTTACCCTGTATTTGCCAAAAATATTGCTGGCATATGTCAATACCCTGAATAATTTTAAGAGTATAATGTAGGCTTGCTCACATCAAGCATTCACAGACAGACCCTGTCCATTAAGGACATAAGTGCCAAACCAGGGAAAAATTGCAATTTCCCATCCATTGGTTTAGTTATTTTTGATATGGTTAGGGATGAGCTTTGCTTTACACGAACTGGAATCCCCTTCCAGTAAAGGGGCAATATTTTAGACATATACCTGTCCCTTCAACACATACCTCTCAACCTGCAGACATTGAAAATAAGATCAAAAGCCTTTTTTAGGCAAGGTTCAAATGACAAATTCACCACTGTAACAGGAACAGGCAAGCAAGAAGTGAGGGTGATGCTACTCAATGCTAGAAGTCTAAATCTCAAAATGCACTCACTCGAGGTACTCCTTAAAATGGAGAACATTGATATCTGTGCAGTGACTGAGACCTGGTTCAAGGCTCAAGAGAGCACCCATGCACTACCAGGCTACAACTCATACCACACTTTTCGGCCATGTAACCTGGACCGGAACACCAAAGGTAGAGGTGTGTCCATATTCATTAAGGATATCCACACCTCCAGGCTAGTTTGTTTGTGTCTTTCAGCTTTTCCTGGTTAGGGGTCGCCACGGCGGAACTCCGATCTGCTAATGATTTGGTAGTTGATTTTTACGTGCCGAGTTGCCAGCCCTGACGCACAACCTTCAATGAAGGTACACCCATTCACGCATGTCTCCACGCAGAAGATGCTCTAGCTGAGAATCGAACTGGACAGCGTCTTACTTCGAGGTGACAATGCTACCGCAGCACCACCACTGTGGGTATACCTCCAGGCTAGTTGCTCAGCATAATGCAGTTGAGGTTATCCAAGTGCAACTAACTCTGGGCAAAACTGCAATCCAAATTGTAGCTTGCTAGAGATCCCCCACCATGCCCCAATATTCCCACTCCTCTTTTCTTGATGTACTGGAAAATATTAGGGTTCAATCAATCACCCTAATAATGAGTGATTTCAACTATCCCATCATTAACTGGGAAAACTACTCGTGTACCAACTCCTTCACACAATGCTTTCTGGAATTCATAAACTCCAATGCCCTGGATCAACTTATCCACACCCCCACCAGGGGCAGCAATATCCTAGATCTAGTCATTACCAACATGAGTGACCGGTGTTCCACACCTGAAGTCAATGCCTCATTGGTCCGATCTGACCATAAGCTAATTACCATAGATATCCACATCCTGCCCCCACCCCCCATTAAGGAAACCATGGTAAAAAATTTCTCCAAAGTCAACTTCATGCTTCTTAAGACAGAAGTGGTGAACTTCATGACACCCATGCAGATGGACAATACAGTTACGACTACTGTATCCTACACACTTGCACTTTATAAGCACTTACATGAGTGCATGGATCGTGCTATCCCAAACAGAACCAAGATGCTATCCTCCAAAAAAAGGAAGCCAATTTGGTGGTCCCCTGCCATAAACAAACTGTACAACAGAAGGAAGAAACTGTTGCAAAAGAGAGTAAAATCCCACGAGTGGAGGAGCTCCCTGGTCAGCCTCAGTAAGAAGCTGCGAGCCCTGATAAAATCCTCCAAAGCTAGCTATGAAAACAAAATCACCACTGATTCTAAAGACAACCACAAAGCATTCTATAGCTATGTCAAGAATCTCAATGGCAACACTCAGATCTGCTCTGAGTTACAGCGCAATGGCACTAAATATACAGACCCAACTGATATTGCCAACATCCTGGCAGATAGGTTCAGTGCTAACTTTACCCCCATCTCACCCCCAAAGAGCCCATCTCTATACCAGAAGAATGCAAAGTTCCTGTAATCATGGCTGCACAGGTAAAAACCACACTCTCCAAAGCCAAGAACACAGCATCCATGGGACCAGACAACATCCCAGGCTGCGTTCTACACGAACTACAGAACGAACTGGCACCCCACCTAAGTACCATGTTCAATCATAGCCTCACCTCAGGCTTTGTGTCTGCTAAATGGTGCACAGCAATGGTTATACCACTCCACAAGGGGGGAGCCACCACAGACGCTGGGAACTACCACCCCATTAGCCTGATGAGCCTGGTCTGCAAGGCCATGGAATGTATCATCGTGGAACTTATAAACAAAGACATTGGTAATCTCCAAACTCTGGACCCCACCCAGTTCAGGTTTGTAAAAGGCAGATCATGTCTCCTAAACCTGATAGACTTCATTGAAGCAGTCACCAAAGCCGTAGACAAGGGTAAGGTAGTTCACACAGCCTATCCAGATCTTGCCAAGGCTTTCAACACCATCCCCCACTCTGGAATTATAGATAAACTCACTAAACTAGGTATAAATCCCTATGTCACAAGATGGGTCAATGACAGAACCCACACTGTGAAAGTAGCAGACTCCAAATCTGACTTCAGACCATTGACAAGTGGAGTACCACAGGGTTCAGTCCTGGGTCCTCTCCTGTTTGGTATCTACTTCTCTGAAGTACAGGCTAACACAGAAGGTCTTTGGCTAACAAAGTTTGCAGATGACTGCAAACTAGGAGCCATAATCGAAACTCCTAACAATGTGGACATCCTACAAAAGGTCCTCACTGAGACAGATGCTTGGTGTCAAAGCCATGGCCTCAAGCTCAATGCCAAAAAGTGCATTGTCATCCTCTTTGGTAAAAACTCTGTACCCATGAAGTACAACATAGGTGGTAGCATACTTAGCACTGAAAGTGTGATAAGAGACCTTGGGACACAGGTGGACAGTAGTCTCTCCTTTGATAATCACATCACCACAGTAGTCAGGAAATCCTTCTACTTGGCACACCTCATCACAAAAGGTTTCTCATCCAGAAAAAAAGAGGTCATTGTTCCCCTCTACTCATCACTTATTAGACCCATTATAGAGTAGAATGCCCCTTTTGGTATGTACCTCACAAGACATCTACAACAACTGGAAAAGCCGCATAAATACCTCACAAAGAGGATTACCGGCCTCAAACAGATGCCCTACGCAGACCGTCTCAAAAAACTCCAGCTTTACTTCGTCACATATCGCCTGCTCAGAGGTGATCTCTGCCTAACATACAAAGCTATGTCAAACCCAGATCTGTTGGACATGCTCCACTTAAAGAAATCCCAATCCCTCTAAGCTACACACTCTAGGGACCTAAACCTTGTCACCACAATAAACAGAACATGCCTGATGGATAGAGTCCTGTCCCAGAGACTTCCCATACTCTGGAATAAACTACCTATCTATATCAAATAAAGCTCCTCATTAGCACTCTTCAAGAAAAAATCTTGATGATTGGATGGGAAATAGGAAATTCACCCCGGGGAATCACCTCTGTGGCTCTGCTTGACAGTGGCACAGGAAAATAATTTTCTTGCGTGGCAAAAGCCAGGGTACCTTTTTGGCTGGACTTGTATAGGCCCCAGGGCTGATAGCCTAGTACCTTCCTATGAACCTATGAAAAACAGGAATATCCAGATAAAAATTTGGAAATCTAATTAACATAACATTTGAATACCAAGTAACATGTAACTCTTCCCATTTCCTGTAGGAATATAGGTACTACTCAAAAATGGTATAAAAATATAAACACGTTATCAAAGCAACAGTGTAAAATCTGTAAACTTTAATGAAATGTATCACAAAATTCTACCAAGCAAGGTCATTTATTTTTGTATCAGAAAAGGGGCATCGTAAGATGTGTTTTCTTTCCTTAATATATTGTTGTCAGTAGTATAGCAGTCATGCAGTATGGTTTTCTGTCAACTAGACAGCTTCAAAATTCACATGTGATGAGGGTGAGTTTGAAAATTGTGTGAAGGGATAAGCCAAGTCTGACAATATGGACTTACTGCCAAAATAGGGATATCCTAAATCAGGCCTGAAAGTAGGAACATTCCTCCGTAATAGAGACAGTTGAGTGGTCTGTTCCAACATCTACTGTTTATGTTGCAAATGAGGTTTAGGTCCTTAGAGCAGGTGTTTCTGAAGCTATTTGTTTTGCAGATGTGCAACAAATCCATCACTGTAGGATTAAAGGATGCCTTGTAGGCTAGGCACAGATCGCTACCCAGCAGTGTATAGTTGACCAAGTTCAGGGATAGGGCTTTGAGAAGATCTTTAAAATGAGTTGTTTGCTCCATGTGTTGGAACCTCTGTGGCCTTTTAAACTGTTTCAAGCACCTGGTCAGGTACATGCTGAAGGGTGCATTATACTCAATGACTGGTCTGATGAGAGCTGAGTACAGTAGAACAATGACCTCCTTGGACTTGGATGCCATGCCTTTACTTATAAGTTGTGCAGCATAGAATGATTTTCTCACACATTGTGGTCAAAGGTCAGATTACTGTCAACATGCATTCCCTGATCCCAGATCCCTGACCGCTGCATCTACTTTTAGTGGTATATTATCAATGTGGTCATTTCCAGGGATGGTCATCTTTAAAAAGGGTATTATTATTCATTTATTTGCATTGAGCTTTAATCAACAGTTCTTTCACCCGTTGTTTGTCTGTGTCATGCCCTCTTATCTGTGTCTTTATGGAATTCAGTGACCACACTAAGATTGTAGTTTTCTCTTATCGTGTTCTGCCAGAGGCCCCTGACATTTGCCTTGATTTCAAAAAAGTAGATGCCAAACAGAGATGCCCCAGCACTAGTCCCTATGGGACTCCACTAGTGACTGGCTTCTTTGTGGATTCCTCTAGCCCAGCTTCTTGTCACCTATCAGTGAGTCAACTGACTATCCATTGGGTAACATATGGGTTTGTGCCTAATTCTGTAAGTTTATCTGCAATGCCCAGTGAAATATTGTGTTAAATGCCTTGGCCAGATTGAGGTAGGCACTGTTTTGCTCATGTTCATAACTTTAATGACCTTCTTAAAGAAGTCCTCCAGGCTAAGTAGGAATGATCTGCTTTTGAAAAAAAATAAAAAAAAACAAACAAACTGAATAAAGTCCAGTGTCTGTAGCTTTCTTTTGTCATTGTTTATCAGATTCATGATAAGTCTTTCCATAGCTTTGCATATGAGACCAGTCAGACTTATGGATATGTAGTTCCCCAGGTCTGTGGAAGGCTCCCCTTTGTGTAGAGAGATAACTGTTGCAGTCCTGCATTCATTTGGCCTGAAGCCTGTCTGGAGACTATGTTTGCATACTGATTCTAGTAGGTCTGACAGGTCACGTTCTTGGCCTTAGACAGAACAATTAGGACCTGCTCCTCAGTGATAGTTTGTGGAGAAATGGTGGGGGGTATTTCCTGGAGGGATAGAGGGGTAAACTTGAAACTAAATGTGTCCACTAGCAGATTTCCTATATTTAAAGTTTTTGAGGACTGAGATTGCCTAAAAAAAGTACTTTATGGTTGAATGAGATATTAGCCTAGTATACAAAAGCCCTGGGAAGGCAGATGTAGGACATCCCTGGCAAAGCCATTAAGACAGTCTACCACCTCCTCCCAGGCTGATATTGATATATATATATATATATATATATATATATATATATATATATATATATATATATATTGGACCCCCATGAATGACACCAGAAGCTAAGTAAAGTGTCGAAGTCAATAATCTTTGTGGCATCATTCTCTGTGATGATAAAAAGATGCTCAAGGCTGGGGTCATACCTGCCTCAGTCACATATTCCAAGACTTCCATCATGTCTCTCTTTATATAGTGCAAGGAGATAGTTTCAACTTGTTTACTCCCACACATATTATGACTATGACAATGTCATATGTGTACATGTGATGTAAGGACTTGAGTGCAAGGTGTGATATGGTAAACCATGGCACCCAACAGGCTGATAACCATGACCCTCTTCTTATTCAGTCTAGTGAATGGTGCAATAGTATATCTCACTATGGAGTCTCCTATGACTGCAATGTTGGAATTTGTAGAGATTTGCGTAATGGGATTTTGAGTTGAGACTTTGTGAGTTTTATTAGCATGTTTCACAGTGGATGCTGCTTAAGCTGAGTTTTTTGAGGTGGCTGAGAGTATTTGTTTCTTAGATTACATTTAGTAGCCTTTTGTGGTTTAGTTAGGTCACTTTTAAAAGCCTTAGCATATGTAGGTATATGAATTAATTAGTCTAGTTTTGTTTAAATTCCTGTCACTTCCCCTGAATATGTAATTCCAGTATAGCTGCAGACCTCTTCTGCATAGCTAATACACATCCACCATCTTCATTTGCACTTTTCTTTAAAAGTACACTTGTGCTTTTATTCCCATCCACCATAGTCAATTATATAAATGACAGAGGGAGTGTACAGTCTTCTAGTATAAATGCACCTAGTACAAGTTAATAGCAATAAAACATGTTATCTAAAGAATATCTTCTGCTTGGAGGCTGTTTATATCTGTAGTGTTTTTGAAAGTTGGTTTAGAGATTCAAAATTTAAATTCACAAATTCCAGGGTACACCTCCTTTTATTGCTGCAGATCTGATGTTGTAAGTGGTGGTGCCTCGATTTTATAAAAGAAAGCCAGAAACCAGTAAAACATCTCAGGACTAGAATTTGCAGACACAGTAATAAATGTCAAGAGCACCTAAAATAGTATCTTAAGAATCTCCTACAGTCAAGCTACAGAGCACAATGATTTCCTGACTAAGCTACATTAATTAAAAATCAATTAAAATAAAATCTTCATCAGGCTTTTGGCTGTTCATGCATTGACTTCTCAACTACTTGACTTCAAATAAATATGCCGCAATACTAAACTAGTATGTTAATCAAAATGATTTGGAATAAACAGTAAGAAAATTAAAGGTTGTAAAAATCTTTCATACCTGACTGATAAAGCAGGCCTCTTTCTGCTCCCAACCGATGAGTGAATCATCTGTAAATATCATGGATTATGACATTATCAGCATTAGGCTAAGAGTACAGTCGAACTCATTCACAAATAGATTATTTCCATAGACATTGCCACTTGAACCTGTAATGCTATAAACGATACACTTATGACTTGCTGACCCTGCTGACCAAAATAAATCTGCTCAGGAAGCTATAAACAAGTTCTGTGATATTACAGATTTCTGATACTTGAATACAGACTGGTACAACATAGACATACAAGTAAATTCAACTAGAAATATCTTTGGTGGAATAACAAAATTAATAAGATAGCAAAAAATTGGGGCTGCTTAGTTTTCAAAAATTACCTTTGTAACAAAAAAATGTCGAGATTAATAAAATATTTATGTATCAAGTCTTCCACCTCTAAGAATGAACTCAGTTTATTCTTAAATAACTAAAACAAAATAAAATATGTTTTAATTAAATCAGAAAATTGAAATGGCATAATCATCAATTTTGCCAGTAATTGATTACCCATCTGCAAAACATAAGTGATTGTGTTTACAGAAATAGATTATACATAACTTCAGAATTAGAAAGATGTATACAGGAGTGCTGTGGACACAAGGGGGCACCCTTATATACAGATGTGGTATTAAGTCACATGGGATCTGGCAACATACAAAACTAAGATAAACCCAAAGGTACCTCTGTTAGTTGTGTTAAAATGGTTATATGTAGGCTTGTGCTCTGTACTGTAGTGATGGGCTTTAGTGTTAATCAGTTCACAAGGTTGGGGTGGGGGTTGGGGGGGGTCACATAAGATCCAAACAGTTTTAGAACCATCATCTAGATTAGTATCTTATTTTAACTTGCAGAAGCAGTCATAATAATGGAACTTATCCAAAATGACTCAGATGACCAATGTGTTTTGAATTCTGTAGCCTTGAAGAAGGTATATCATCCCTTAATGAAGAACTAACAGTGTGTGCAACTTATCCTCATTTTGCCAGGGTATTTGACACTATTCTGCAAAAGGGGTAATTGACAAAGTAAATTAATTAAATGTCAACCCATGCAATGTTCAATGGGTAAAATGGTGGTCAGGAAACATTCCAGGGTGGGGTTGTTACCTACTATTCACATGAGGTATTACAAGTGAAATTCTATAGGGTTTTGTAGTGGGACCACTTATTTTTGGACTAGTCTGCTCAGATGTAAAAATAGGAAATGGGCTGTGGATCAACAGAGATGCAAAGATTACAAACTAGATAACATAATTATATAAATAAAACTTATCTCGCTTCCCTACTGCCTACTATGTGACTGGGAATACTCTGCCATTCCTTCCTTACTGGGTGAGAGATAATCGCAATGCAACTGTCTCCCAGGCAGTCATTAAAATGTTTTTTGTTGTGCCCTGACATACTGCCAGTGTGTCACGTAAATGTTTAGATGGGGGCGCATCATGGAGCCATCACCACTTCCTTGACTGACATAACACCTCAGTCAGCCTTGCCTTCTCTCTTCAAGCAGACAGCTGTCTCTCCCTAGCTAGCTCTTCCAGGACCTGGACCACTACTCATATTTGACTTAACTGGGTCATATTTAGAGCTGCATCCCTGTATGCTACAGAGCAAACAATAATTACTTCAATAAATGATGCTGACATTTTTCAAGATGCTTCACGCAAAATACATAGCTTGTGTAGTGGTAATAACCTCATATTTACTGGAGCATGGCACTTGGTAACAATGACATTAATTGTGATTGTAAATTAAATAGAAAACTGACATCATCATTAAAGATCTTTTGACAGTAATTTGACAACTCTGACCAGTGTGTAAATATCAAAATTACGAAAACATATTCTGTATCCCATTTAATACTTAATGCTTATAGTCACTCCAGGAGATCATTGTACCATTCAATATATACTTCACTGATCTAAGCCATTCTATTGCTTAAGATCCCCGGTGTTGAGCTTTGGACTTGAATAACACAGCCCCTGCATACAGAGCTGATATCAGCCCCTTACACTGCGTGAGGTGCTCCCAACCTTGAGATTAAGAAACCTGCAAAAAGACAACAGTAAAGGAAACTATATTGACTAACACAGGCCTTGTGTCGTCATCATCATCATCATCCCCCTTTTCCCATTTTCTACATGGGGTCGGGAAATCGTGTTAACTGTCACCATCTCTCTAGATTCAATGCCACACTCCTGCCTTCTTCAACACTATGCCTGACTGTTGCAGATATTTCACACAATCCATCCACCTCTTTGCTGGACATCCTTGTTTCCTTTAATTTCTTCCTGTCTGTCCCAATTCTTCTTCACCAGACTGTCTTCTGCTTTTCTACACATGTATCCAAACCACTGTAATCTGTTCATTTGATAATTTCTGTAATTGGAGCTACTTTGGCTTCTGCTCTTAAGACCTCATTTCTTTGTCTGTCCCACAGAATGCATCCTACCACCCTCCTCAGGCACTTCATTTCCATCACCTCCAGCTTCTTCATCTGTTCTGCCTTTACTGCCCAGATTTCTGTACCATACAGTAGTACTGGTCTCACCACTGTCTTGTACACCTTACTTTTCAGCTTCTTTGTCATTCTTGTGTCATAGACTACACCTGACACTCTATGCCAGTTGGCTGCAGTCCATCTGATTCTAGCTTTGACCTCTTAATTCAGACTCCCTCAACCACCCATCCCAGATACCTGAAGCTATTTACCTGTTCCACTGTCTTCCCTTCTGTCTCAATTCTCAGCTTCTTCTGATTTTCCCAGTTTGCTGTCATTATGCCTGTCTTATCTGTGTTTAGTTTCATCCCACGTGCCTTCAGTTTTGCATTCCATTGCTCTATACTTTGCTGGAGTTCTTGCTCAGAGTCTGCCTATAATGCCACCTCATTTGCATACAGCAAATGTGTTGATCTGTCCCCTCCTACCTGTTTGCTAATGTAGTCCATCAACTGTATGAACAGCAGTGGGCTCAGAGCTGAACACTGGTGTACACCCACTCCCACTAGGAGCCCCTCTGTGAGGCCAAGCACTGTCCGTACTTGAGTCATTGGGTCCTTGTACATAGCCTGCACTAATTCTACCAATGTTTCTGGGACTGCAAACCACTGCAGTGCTGCCCAGATCAGCTTTCTTGGGACCTTGTCACATACTTTCTCCAAGCCAATACCAGCCCCTTAAACTGTGTTATGCACTCCTAACTTTGAAATTAAGAAACCTGTAAAAAGCAGCAGTAAAAGAAAATATATTAATTAACACATGTCCTGCATATGGAGCTGATACCAGCCCCTTGAACTAGATGACGTGCTCCCAACCTCAAGATTAAGAAACCTGCAAAAAGACAACAGTAAAGGAAACTATATGTATGTGTCTTCACCAGAATATCATCTTCTACTTGAATACAGTTTCCTACTTTAAATGTCACTGTAAAATGTTCTACTGACAATGCTAGACAACCACTGTACATACTGCCTACCAGGTGCCTCACTGGTGAATGCTGTGCTAGGGATGATAGCCATATAGGGGATTATGGTAACCCTGCATAGTTTCCTAATGCCCCACTAACTCTCGCCCTGATAAAATGTTTTTAACTATAATTCAGCGGCTATACCCCTGACATTGTGTCTAGTGATTTAATTAATCTCTGTAGCTTCTTTTACTGATTGTTTTTTGCTTCCTCTTGCAGACCTGAGAACTGGCTCTATTACCTGCATTCTGTTGGCTAGTTGTACTTCCCTAGCAACTCCCCACCCTCTAAGCGCCTAGTCTTGGCCTATCAAAGTTTTTATAAACCCCTGGTGCCATCTTTGATTCTCCATTCTATTGCTTGAGTTCCCCGGCATTGAGCATCACAACTGTGAGTGCCCTAGGGTGTTTTATCACTCTGACTGCATTACAGATTTATTTTACTTTAGTGTTGCCATTTTTTTTACTATCTGCTTGAATGACCAATGTCGTCTACTTAATGTTTAATTTCTTAATCGATGTGGAGACTATCATAGAAATTAATATTGCATGCCCCAGTGTGTTTTATCAGTAGCTAGATCTAGACACATGATGGTATACACTGCAAAATATTTGAATTGTCTTACATGCTGCATGTTTGTTTTCATGCCGTGCCAACTCTCAATAGCTAAGTTAAATGGGAGCTATTTGTCAGGAGTGTTGCATTGGGATTATGTTAGCTGATAGAAAGCCCTAGACCCTGTAGTGACTATAATAAACTAAGCTGTAAGTCTCCAGTTTAGTAATAGCTACCCTTCATGTACTGTCCCTTATGTTTTTGTTTTTTCTCCCATTCTTTTTTAGTAACTAACACAGCCACTGCATATGGAGCTGATACCAGCCTCTTAAATTGGATGACGTGCTCCCAACCTTGAGATTAAGAAACCTGCAAAAAGACAACAGTAAAGGAAACTATATGTGTGTGCCTTCACCAGAATATCATCTTCTGCTTGAATACAGTTTCCTACTTTAAATGTCACTGTAAAATGTTCTACTGACAATGCTAGACAACCACTGTACATACTGCCTACCAGGTGCCTCACTGGTGAATGATGTGCTAGGAATGGTAGCCATATAGGGGATTATGGTAACCCTGCATAGTTTCCTAATGCCCCACTAACTCTCGCCCTGATAAAATGTTTTTAACTATAATTCAGTGGCTATACCCCTGACATTGTGTCTAGTGATTTAATTAATCTCTGTAGCTTCTTTTACTGATTGTTTTTTGCTTCCTCTTGCAGACCTGAAAACTGGCTCTATTACCTGCATTCTGTTGGCTAGTTGTACTTCCCTAGCAACTCCCCACCCTCTAAGCACCTAGTCTTGACCTATCAAAGTTTTTATAAACCCCTGGTGCCGTCTTTGATTCTCCATTCTATTGCTTGAGTTCCCCGGCGTTGAGCATCACAACTGTGAGTGCCCTAGGGTGTTTTATCACTCTGACTGCATTACAGATTTATTTTACTTTAGTGTTGCCATTTTTTTACTATCTGCTTGAATGACCAATGTCGTCTACTTAATGTTTAATTTCTTAATCGATGTGGAGACTATCATAGAAATTAATATTGCATGCCCCAGTGTGTTTTATCAGTAGCTAGATCTAGACACATGATGGTATACACTGCAAAATATTTGAATTGTCTTACATGCTGCATGTTTGTTTTCATGCCGTGCCAACTCTCAGTAGCTAAGTTAAATGGGAGCTATTTGTCAGGAGTGTTGCATTGGGATTATGTTAGCTGATAGAAAGCCCTAGACCCTGTAGTGACTATAATAAAGTAAGCTGTAAGTCTCCAGTTTAGTAATAGCTACCCTTCATGTACTGTCCCTTATGTTTTTGTTTTTTCTCCCATTCTTTTTTAGTAACTAACACAGCCCCTGCATACGGAGCTGATACCAGCCTCTTAAATTGGATGACGTGCTCCCAACCTTGAGATTAAGAAACCTGCAAAAAGAACACAGTAAAGGAAACTATATGTATGTGTCTTCACCAGAATATCACCTTCTACTTCAATACAGAGTTTCCTACTTTAATTGACACTGTAAACTGTTCTATTTACAATGCTAGACTTAACCACTGTACATACTCCCTACCAGGTGCCACACTGGTGAATGCTCTGCCTGGGATGATAGCCACATAGGGAATTATGGTAACCCCCACATACTTTCCTACTGCCCCACTAACTCTCGCCCTGATAAAATATTTTTAACTATATTTCAGTAGCCATACCCCTGACATTGTATATAGTGATTTTACTTACCTCTGTAGCCCCTTTACTGATTGTTTTTTGCCTCCTCTTCCTGAGCTGAGAACTGGCTCTACCTCCCCTGTTCTTCCTTGCTTCACTCTGGATAGCTTCACTTCTCTACCCTACCCCCATTCCCACACACCCCCTCTTCAATTATACTTATACCTAGCCACGCTCCTCCTACCTGACCATCTCATCCATTCAAATTCCCCTATCTATCTAACTCCTCCCACCATCTCTTCATATCCAACCATACTTGATCCATCTACCCCAACCCCTTGTCTTATGGATCTTCAAAATAATCCTCCTGTTTACATTCCACTCCTCCCAATCCTTCATTACTAAGCACTTCACATCTCTGTCTGACCCACTCCCATAT